>NW_006768785.1:340502-344597 GCF_000204055.1 Melampsora larici-populina 98AG31
TAGGATTTCATAGTCTTACAAGAGTAATTGTTGAAGCCACTGATGCGGAGATGCTACTTGACAGTGGAGCATCTGGCTCACTGTTCGGGAGTTCATATTTGTCAACTATTGTCCCAGACTGGAGGCTCAAATTGATGCCTTGTAATGATAACATGAAATTTTCAGGTTGTGGCGGGAGTTTATTTCCTTTAGGAGTTATCAATCTGAAAGCAGTTTTTCCGCATAAGCAAGGAGGTGTGAGAATAGACGCGGAGTTTGTGGTAATGGAAAATTCTCATACTAAGTACTTTATACTAGGGGATGACTACCTAGGAGCGTACGGCATTGACATTTTTCACAGTCAAGAAAAATACTTTACAATAGGTAATGATGTGAGGAAGAAGAAATTTGCATTACCACTGCAGAGACCAATCTTATCTGGCCTTAGAGTGAGTCATGATCAGCCAGAAGTTGAACCTGTAGCATCAAAGACTGTGCTAACACAGAAAATTAAAGAAGGTTTGGCAGAAGCCACTTTTTCTCCTAAACTGAGTGACGCACAAAGAAATAAATTTGTTGAGTTCATAATTCAACATGCGGAAGAGTTTGGCTTGGGAAAATCACCGTTGGGTGAAATTAAAGATCATCCGGTGCATATACAGCTCAATATTGATAAGCCGTATCCCCCTATCTTGAGGAAAGCAGCGTATCCAGCTAGCCCACGGAATAGGGTAGAAATTGAAAAACACTTGGACGAATTGCTGAACCTTGGAGTTATCAGGAAGGTAGGTGAGGATGAAGAAGTTGACATCACCACACCTATCATCATTGCATGGCATAATGGTAAATCTTGTTTATGTGGAGATTTTAGAGCATTGAATACATACACAGTTCCGGACAGATACCCGTTACCTAGAATTGAGTATGCGCTGACCAATCTTGGTAAAGCAATATATATATTACGGTTATGGACGTAATGAAAGGTTTTCATCAGAATATTGTAGCATTAGATAGTAGACAATTCTTAAGGATAATTTGTCATTTAGGTATATTTGAATATTTGAGGATGCCTTTTGGTATCAAGAATGCACCAGCCTTTTTCCAAAGAATGATGGATTTAGAGTTCTCTCAAGAATTGCAAGAAGGATGGGTGATAATATACATAGATGACATTATTGTCTTTCACACAAACTAGGAAGATCATGTCTGTGGCGTTGAGCGGATCCTTCAGAAAGTTAAGAAAATGGGAATGACAATATCTCTTAAGAAGAGCCATTTTGGGTTTGACAGTGTCAAAGCTTTAGGCCATTTAGTATTGGGCTTATGGATTGCAATTGATCAAAATAGAGTGTCTGCAGTATTAGACAAACCATGCCCAAAGAATGTCAGTGAACTTCAGACATTTTTGGGCTTTGCAAGTTATTATCGAAATTATTTGAAAGACTACGGTAGAATCTCCAGTTGTTTGTATAAACTGTTTGGCAAGGGTGTAGCTTTTGAGATGACAAAGGAGAGAGTTGAAGTTTGGTCAAGCATTAAGAAAATGATTACCAGCGCTCCACTTCTACTTCAACCAGATTTTAGTCAACCTTTCAAACTTTATGTTGATGCCTCTTTTGACGGTTTAGGAGCGGCTTTGCATCAATCTAGAATTGTAGATGGGAAAATGCAAGAAGGACCAATAGTCTTTATTTCCAGGAAATTAAAAGACAGTGAGACAAGATCTACAACGTCCTTTGAGTAAGATCCCTGGCTCACGTGTTTGCCCCATTCAAGCTCCCATCAAATCACCTGATCATATTATCTCCATTCGATCCAATCCTTCAATCCACTTCAACTTTGGTCATCAACTACAATCAGGAAATCACTTCAATCTTGACACTTTAATCTCTTTATCAATTAACAATCAGTTCCTCACCTCAACTGATCAAAGACTATGAACAATCTGATCATCATATTGTATTCTTGAATGATCAATCAAAACGGTCATCAAGAGAGAAGTATCAAAGGAACATGAACCACCCTAAAACTTCAAGGTGATCAAACAAATTATCAAGTCCAATTTAGTTTGCTTACAAAGTCCACCAATCCACCATTTTACTCAGCCGGTTAATATTAGGACTTGAGTTAGTTTTCACTCACTATTTACAAATCCAAATACCCGTTGTGTGGTTCCACTCCAGCCCAAACCCTTCCAAAACAATCACAATTGGCAATCAAATACAAACACCTCAAACCTGTTGTTTTGATCCTACCTTCCGAAAATCTTCTCATCACCAGATGGAAATTAGTGGCCACATATCCAAGTCGGATCTCATTTTCATACCTCTAAAGCTATCTTAAAGTATATATCCACAAATCAGACTCAGTACTGCTTTTATCAATTGCTTCTGGAGTTATTCAAGTTCAGAAGTTCTACTTGATCATGATTTTTGGATTGTCAGTCGCATAACAACTATAAGCTTATGTGAAATTTATCAACTGAACTCTATGGTCATGATTGTGGAGTAAGTCAAGATCCTATCCAATTTTGGTATTCAAGAAACAAGTGACTAACATGACAAAAATTGAAATAGATTTGAATGAAAAATCAGGTCACTTTTACTTGGAAGGAGTTGTTTACACTACAAGAAAGATAATATTTTCTGGGCAGAAAATTAAATTATTGATACACAAAAATATTGAGAGGCCAGGAGGAGAGCAAAAAAAGAAAAAAAAATGCATCTTGTTCCCCGCGTTGAGAACTTCACTCTGCATATTTTTCCGTATTTTTACAGTCCATATTGATAAGTGTACTAACAATAAACCTCCACAATCATCCAATTACAACCTGTAACAAGCACTGAAATTTGGCTCATTAGTGTTTAGAGAAACTTTTGATTTCTGAAAATACTCATAACTTTTTCAATTCCGGTCCAAAACACTCAATTTTGGGTGCATTGGTAAGCTGGAATTGTCCTCCAAATAGCTCATAATAGGACCACACAGCATGCTGGTCTGCTAAAAAAGATATCACCTTTTTTATACCTTTGTACATACAGATCCATAGAATGATTGGCATACTAGCTACATAGTTCTTGATCTTATGAAAGTTCGAGAGAAAGAGTTCAGCTTTCTAATGCACTTAAAATCGAGTGTTTTGATGCAGATTTGACAAAGTTATAGGTGTTTTCAGGTATCAAAAGTTTCTCTAAACACCAATGAGCCAAATTTCAGTGCTTGTTACAGGTTGTAATTGTATGATTATGAAGGTTTATTGTTAGTACACTAATCAATACGGACTGTAAAAATATGGAAAAATATGGAGAGTGAAGCTCTCACCGCAGGGAACAAGATGCATATTTTTATTTATTTTTTGCCCTTCTCCTGGCCTCTCAATATTTTTGTGTATCAATAATTTAATTTTCTGCCCAGAAAATATTATATTTTGTGTAGTGTTACATTTCTAAAGTTTGGTCAAATCGTCATGGCTAACTTTGCGTTAGGTGTGATCATCACTCATTACCTCAATTCAACAAAAGTCGGTGTTAATCTTCTTGGAGATATGAAAACAGACGAGTCTAATAAAGAACCGACTGTCTTTCATTCAATCACAGTCGTATTTGTCAAGAAAATTCAAGTGCAAGCCCATCAGCTAAAACCAAATTAATACTTTTTATCAAATGAAATCTTAGCCAGAGTTGGATTTGGGAAATATATTACAATTGTTGATCAATTAATTAGTACAGAATCAAGTCCGATTACTAATTTGTTCTAGACAATGGGAGATTTGAATCAGTCAATTTATCTCTTTGCTATCACTACACGAAAGATAATATTTTCTGGGCAGAAAATTAAATTATTGATACACAAAAATATTGAGAGGCCAGGAGAAGGGCAAAAAATAAATAAAAATATGCATCTTGTTCCCGGCGGTGAGAGCTTCACTCTCCATATTTTTCCATATTTTTACAGTCCGTATTGATAAGTGTACTAACAATAAACCTTCATAATCATCCAATTACAACCTGTAACAAGCACTGAAATTTGGCTCGTTAGTGTTTAGAGAAACTTTTGATTTCTGAAAACACCTATAACTTTGTCAAATCTGCCTCAAAACACTCGATTTTAAGTACA